>NW_027139487.1:150000-178808 GCF_035084215.1 Heptranchias perlo
AACGGTGATAACAATTTGACCACCCATTATGCCAATGGAAGGGAGAATCAGGCAGGTGTATATTGGGCAGGCAATGGGATCCTGACCAGTTTACACCATCAGCCAAAGTTACAGTTACCTCTAGAAAGAGAGAATCAGAGAGAAGGGATCCTGATGGAGAGACTCCCTCTTTAACAGGGGTCCTGATGTTGACATCCTGTTTGACATGGTGACGTCTGGTTCCTGAGTATTCTCACCTTGAGATGGTGTAGTAGTACATCAGGATCCTGGCTAGTTCTGTACTGGAACACTTCGGGTTCTCCCAAAGAAGGCTCTTTGTCGTCATGACAACCAACGCTCGCCCATTTCTGTCCCTGTTCCCTGGAGTGCAAAAGTATAACAACACAATGAGACCAAAGTGCATAGCAAGGAGCCACTCAACAGAACTAGACGGGCCCGCGCCGCACCGGACGGGCCTCTACCGCACTAGGCAGACATGCGTTACACTGGCTGGGCCTGCACTGCGCTGGACAAGCCTCATTGCACTGGACAGGCCAGAACCACGCTGACGGGCCTCTGCCACGCTGAAATGGTCTTTAACTGGACTGGGATGGTCTGTATTATACTCTACTGACTGTACTTCGTTGTACAGGTCACCTGGAAAATCATAAGATGATTAGGCAGAGTCAACGCGGGTTTTATGAAAGGGAAATCGTGTTTGACAAATTTATTAGAGTTTTATGAGGGTGTAACTAGCAGGGGAGATAAAGGGGTACCAGCGGATGTCGTATATTTGGATTTTCAAAAGGCCTCGAATCACAGAAAATTTACAGCACAGAAGGAGGCCATTCGGCCCATCGTGTCTGCACCGGCCGAAAATGAGCCACCCAGCCTAATCCCACTTTCCAGCTCCTGGTCCGTAGCCCTGCAGGTCAGGGCACTTCAGGTGCACATCCAGGTACTTCTTAAATAGTTTCTGCCTCTACCACCCTTTCAAGCAGTGAGTTCCAGACCCTCACCACCCTCTGGGTGAAAATATTTTTCCTCAGCTCCCCTCTTCCACCAATCACTTTAAATCTATGCCCCCTGGTTATTGACCTCTCTGCTAAGGGAAATAGGTCCTTCCTATCCACTCTATCTAGGCCCCCCATAATTTTGTACACTTCAATTAAATCACCCCTCAGCCTCCTCTGTTCCAAGGAAAACAACCCTAGCCTATCCAATCTTTCCTCATAGCTAAAATTCTCCAGTCCTGGCAACATCCTCGTAAATCTCCTCTGCACCCTCTCTGGTGCAATCACATCCTTCCTGTAATGTGGTGACCAGAACTGTACCCAGTACTCAAGCTGTGACCTCACTAGTGTTTTATACAGTGCCAGCATAACCTCCCTGCTCTTATATTCTGTGCCTCAGCTAATAAAGGAAAGTATCCCGTATGCCTTCTTAACCACCTTATCCACCTGTCCTGCTACCTTCGGGGATCTGTGATCATGCACTCCAAGGTCCCTCACTTCCTCTGCACCTCTCAATATCCTCCCATTTATTCTGTATTCCCTTGCCTTGTTTGCCCTCCCCAAATGCATTACCTCACACTTCTCCAGATTAAATTCCATTTGCCACTTTTCTGCCCACCTTACCAGTCCACTGATATCTTCCTGCAGCCTACAGCTTTCCTCCTCACTATCAACCACACGGCCAATTTTTGTCTTATCTGCAAACTTCTTAATCATGCCCCCTACATTTAAGTCCAAATCATCAATATATATCACAAAAAGCAAGGGGCCTAGTACTGAGCCCTGCGGAACCCACTGGAAACAGCCTTCCAGTCACAAAAACGCCCGTCGACCATTACCCTTTGCTTCCTGCCACTCCTGGCATTCGATAAGATGCCACAAAAGAGGTTGTTACACAAGATTAGGGCTCATGGGATTGGGGGTAATATATTAGCATGGATAGAGGATTGGTTAACAGACAGAAAACAGAGAGTAGGGATAAACGGGTCATTCTCAGGTTGGCAGGCTGTAACTAGTGGGGTGCTGCAAGGATCGGTGCTTGGGCCTCAGCTATTTACAATCTATATTAATGACTTGGATGAAGGGACCGAGTGTAATGTATCCAAATTTGCTGACGATACAAAGCTAGGTGGGAAAGTAAGCTGTGAGAAGGACACAAAGAGTCTGCAAAGGGATATAGACAGGTTAGGTGAGTGGGCAAGAAGGTGGCAGGTGGAGTATAATGTGGGGAAATGTGAGGTTATTCACTTTGGTAGGAAGAATAGAAAAACAGAATATTTTTTAAATGGTGAGAAACTATTAAATGTTGGTGTTCAGAGAGACTTGGGTGTCCTTGTACACGAAACACAGAAAGTTAACATGCAGGTACAGCAAGCAATTAGGAAGGCAAATGGTATGTTGGCCTTTATTGCAAAGGGGTTGGAGTACAAGAGTAAGGAAGTCTTGCTGCAACTGTACAGGGCTTTGGTGAGACCACACCTGGAGTACTGTGTACAGTTTTGGTCTCCTTACCCAAGGAAGGATATACTTGCCTTAGAGGCGGTGCTACGAAGGTTCACTAGATTAATTCCTGGGATGAGAGGGTTGTCCTATGAGGAAAGATTGAGTAGAATGGGCTGATACTCTCTGGAGTTTAGAAGAATGAGAGGTGATCTCATTGAAACATATAAGATTCTAAGAGGGCTTGACAGGGTAGATGCTGAGAGGATGTTTCCCCTGGCTGGAGAGTCTAGAACCAGGGGGCATAGTCTCAGGATAAGGGGTTGTCCATTTCGGAGTGAGATGAGGAGGAATTTCTTCACTCAGAGGGTTGTGAATCTTTGGAATTCTCTACCCCAGAGGGCTGTGGATGCTCAGTCATTGAGTATATTCAAGACTGAGATCGATAGATATCTGGACTCTAGCCTCATCAACCCTCTCCGTTACTTCACCAAAAAACTCAATCAAGTTAGTCAAACACGACTTTCCTTTATTAGCCCAGACTTTTCCAAGTGCCAATTAATTTTGTCCCGGATTATTGTCTCTAAAAGTTTCCCCAGCACTGACGTTAGTCTGACTGGCCTGTAATTGCCGGGTTGATCCCTCTTCCCCTTTTTGAACAAGGGTTTATTACCTTGTGCATAATCCTGTGTGTAACACAGTCCAATAAATTCTCCCCCTCCTCCATCCCCAGCATACCTGGAAGAGAGAGGACACCAGAATGAAGAATGTCCAAATCAAGTTTGAGCAAATTGGCAGGGTAAGAGCCAAAGGGAAGGGCTTGATCAGGGGGGAAAGGATCCTTCTCCGCTGTGGCACAGGCGTCCCTTCTTCCAACAGTGGCTGGGCTGTGTGAGGAGACATCAGACGGCTGGTGGGGCGAGGCATCAGACGGCTGGTGGGGCGAGGCATCAGACGGCTGGTGGGGCGAGGCATCAGACGGCAGGTGGGGCGAGGCATCAGACGGCTGGTGCGGCGAGGCATCAGACGGCTGGTGGGGCGAGGCATCAGACGGCTGGTGCGGCGAGGCATCAGACGGCTGGTGGGGCGAGGCATCAGACGGCAGGTGGGGCGAGGCATCAGACGGCTGGTGGGGCGAGGCATCAGACGGCTGGTGGGGCGAGGCATCAGACGGCTGGTGCGGCGAGGCATCAGACGGCTGGTGGGGCGAGGCATCAGACGGCAGGTGGGGCGAGGCATCAGACGGCTGGTGGGGCGAGGCATCAGACGGCTGGTGGGGCGAGGCATCAGACGGCTGGTGGGGCGAGGCATCAGACGGCTGGTGGGGCGAGGCATCAGACGGCTGGTGGGGCGAGGCATCAGACGGCAGGTGGGGCGAGGCATCAGACGGCTGGTGGGGCGAGGCATCAGACGGCTGGTGGGGCGAGGCATCAGACGGCTGGTGCGGCGAGGCATCAGACGGCTGGTGGGGCGAGGCATCAGACGGCTGGTGGGATAAGGCTTTCAACGGTTGGTGAGACGAGGCATCAGATGGTTGGTGGGATGAGGCATCAGATGGTTGGTGGGATGAGGCTTTCAACGGTTGGTGAGACGAGGCATCAGATAGTTGGTGAGATGAGGCATCAGGTGGTTGGTGAGATGAGGCATCAGGTAGTTGGTGAGACGAGGCATCAGACGGTTGGTGGGACGAGGCATCAGGCGGCTGGTGGGATGAGGCATCAGGCGGCTGGTGAGACGAGGCATCAGACGGCTGGTGGGACGAGGCATCAGACGGCTGGTGAGACGAGGCATCAGACGGCTGGTGAGACGAGGCATCAGATGGCTGGTGCGATGAGACATTGGATGGTTGGTGGGATGAATCCTCTGGATTTTCCTGATTGTTTGGCAGGTTTCCAGTCAGATGAACTTCACTGAAACCTGGCGAAAGAGAGAGAGAGAGACAGGGACTGAGTCAGACTCTTGGGTGAGGTACAGGGAGGGATGGGATGCGGGCAGCCGGTGCCCTTGAAACCAATATTTCAATGAGGAGTCAGGAGTGGGAGGAAACGTAGAGACATAGGAACAGGAAGGGGTCATTTTGCCCCTCGAGCCTGTTCCACCATTCAATGTGATCATGGTTGATCTTTAACCTAACTCTAAATACCCGTCTTAACCAAAGATATTAAGGGATATGGGGCTAACAAAAATCTTATCAATCACAGATTTAAAATTAATAATTGAGCTCGCATCAACTGCTGTTTGTGGAAGAGAGTTCCAAACTTCTACCACCCTTTGCGTGTAGAAATGTTTCCTAACTTCGTTCCTGAAAGTCCTGGCTCTAATTTTTAGACAATGTCCCCTAATCCTAAACTCCCCAACCAGCGGAAATAGTTTCTCTCTATCTACCCCATCAGTGCCCCTTAATATCTTGAAAGCTTCGATCAAATCACCCCTTAATCTTCTAAATTCCAGGGAATACAACCCCAGTTTGTGTAATCTCTCCTCGTAATTTAACCCTTGGAGTCCAGGTATCATTCTTGTAAATCTACGCTGCACTCCCTCCAAAGCCAATATATCCTTCCTAAGGTGCGGTGCCCAGAACTGAACACAGAACTCCAGGTGTGGTCTAACCAGGGCTTTGTATCCCTGTAGCATAACTTCTACTCCCTTGTATTCTAATCCTCTAGATATAAAGGCCAGCATTCCATTAGGCTTTTTGATTATTCTCTGTACCTGTCAATGACATTTTAATGATCTATGTACATGGACCCCCCCCAAGTCTTTTTGGACCTCCACTGTTTCGAGCTTTTTACCATTTAGAAAGTACTCTGATCTCTCCTTTTTAGGTCCAAATGGATGACCTCACACTTGCCTACACTGAAATCCATTTGCCACAGTTTTGCCCATTCGCTTAATCTATTAATATCTCTGTAATTTTATGCTTCCATCTACACTGTTTACAATGCTGTCTATCTTTGTGTCATCGGCAAACTTGGATATGTGGCTCTCTGTCCCATCATCGAAGTCGTTAATAAATACAGTGAACAGTTGAGGCCCCAACACCGATCCCTGTGGGACACCACTAGTCACATCCTGCCAATTTGAGTATCTGCCCATTATCCCTACTCCCTGTCTCCTGCCGCTCAGCCAATTTCCCAACCAGGTCAATAATTTGCTCTCAATTCCATGAGCTTCAACTTTAGCTAATAGTCTCTTATGAGGGACTTTATCGAATGCCTTCTGGAAGTCCATATAAACAACATCCATAGATATTCCCCTATCCACTACTTTAGTCACCTCTTCAAAAAATTCAATCAGGTTCATCAGACATGACCTACCCTTTACAAACCCACGCTGGCTCTCTCTGATCAGCTGACAATTTTCAAGGTGTTCAGTCACTCTGTCCTTAATTATAGACTCTAGTAATTCCCCGACAACAGATGTTAGGCTAACTGGTCTATAATTCCCTGGTTTCCCTCTCTCACCTTTCTTAAATAGCGGAGTATCATGTGCAATTTTCCAATCTAAAGGAACGGTTCCTGAATGGAGAGAACTTTGGAAGACTATAGTTAGGGCATCTGTAATGTTCTCACCAACTTCCTTTAAAACCTTAGGATGGAAACCATCTGGTCCTGGGGATTTGTCACTCTTTAGTGCCATTATTTTCTTCATTACTGTTAATTTGCTTACGTTAATTATGGTGAGTCCCCGTCCCTGATTCAAAATTAGTTTCCTTGGGGTGTCTGGCATGCTCTCCTCTTCCTCTACTGTAAATACTGACGCAAAGTAATTATTTAACATGTCCGCCATTTCCTTATTTTCATTTACAATATCACCATTATCAGTTTTTAAGGGACCCACATTGCTCTTGGCCACCTTCTTTTTCCTAATATAATTGTAAAAATTTTGTATTAATTTTGATATCCCTTGCAAGTTTCTTTTCATACTCCCTTTTTGTAGCTCTTACTGTCTGTTTTGTCACCCTTTGCTGTTCTTTGTATCTCTCCCAGTCACCAGGATCTGTGCTATTTTTTGTATTTTTGTATGCTTTTTCTTTTAGTTTTATATTGTCCCTTACCTCTTTTGTTGTCCATGGCTGTTTTTTTTTGGCAAGTGGAGCTCTTGGCCCTTGTTATAAGCCGGTTCTGTATCACGTTAAATTCTTTTTGGAACACCTCCCACTGATCTTCTGTCGTTTTACCCATTAATAGATTTGCCCAGTTTACTGTGGGCAGTCTCTGTCTCATCCCGCTGAAGTCGGCCTAACCTAAATTTAGAATCTTAGTCGCTGATACGGGTTTCTCCCTTTCAAACACAGCGTTGAACTCCATCATATTATGATCGCTATTGGATAAATGTTCACGCACCGTTAGGCTGTTAACTAAATCTGGCTCATTACTCATCAGTAAATCTAATCTGGCCTGCCCCACAAAATGGAGAGTTAAAAAAAACACCAATTCAGGTCTACAGCACACTCACTAGAAATGTCCACCCAGTTGTGTAAACATGCCTTTCTTTTAACTGCTTACAATCCCTGTAAATGTGGCGGGCTTGAGTTTCCTCTACATCTTTGGCGTAATAACACTGCATAAGGGGTGGTCAGGAGTGTAAACTGGGCCGGGTCCCCTCTGCTCTGTGGGTGGGCCCATAGGATCACAGCCCACTAAATGGGGCTGGGCACACGCAGAGGCAGGAATGATGTCATACGACTGGAGTCCTCCATTTTGCGCCCTTAGCGATGCCGGTTGCCGGGGATCCCCGGCGTTGTTAAGGGCAGGGAAGGCATTTAAATTTTTAAAAGGCCTGGGGTGGGTGGGGCTGTCCCCGATTTGCAATCGATCGAAAACGGCCTCTTGAAAGAGGGGAAAAAAAAACCAGCCAATTATTTTCTTTGGGCCGCCACCCTTACGCCGTGATCAGATCGCGAGGCTGGATTCCTGAGGTGGCTGCTCCAGTCCATGCCGTTAAACCACGCAAACGCGTGCCTGCTCCTTGCAACTGCCCGTGTCCACGGCAGAAGTGGGAGTGGATCGGCGGGCGGGGAAGGGGGGGAATGTTCCACTCCACCCCATGCTCCAAAAAGAGCCCCCCCCCCACCCAGGAACTTCAGCCTTAAAAATCTTTACCTAGTCCACGTCAACACTTAACGCACGTTGGGAAAAAGCGATGGAGGAGGGGATTAATAGCAATCAGAGTTTGGTGCAAACCCCAAAGACTGTCTCCTCTGAACACCATTTGTTTTTTTGGTTTAAAGGGCACAATTATGGCCTTTCCAATATAGCCATAATGCAGTCTTTTAGGGCCTAATACAGCCTGGGTCCTTTACTGGATGTATATACACACACACATCACTATATTATATTAAAAATCTTACATCTGCATGCATTTCCTGTCTGTGCAACTTGACTTCCTGTTTCTCTCACGCATTTTGTCAACCTTTCCCTATTATAAATTCCTACGGCCCCACTTATAATGGGTTTTGCCTATGTAAACTCATCACGCTGATTTTGCAATCTGGTTGCCACAATTCTCTCAAAATACTTTCTGAATTTTTTTTCAAGTAACTGAAATTTCTAATGTCTGAAATAAGTCTTTAACCAAAATAAAAGAAATCAATATAAATCACAGATTAACATGATAACATTTATGGGTCTTCTGTGCTCTCTTAAGCCCATAATTAAAGTGCTTACATGAAGTTCTCAGACTGTCTCAGAAGCCTGGGCTTGGACTTGATGGGAATTTCGATCTCACAGCGTAATTTCAGCGGAAGATCGGCAGAAAGCCGATATACGCCAAAGTAACAGCAAGAGATCGGAGGAAACCCCACAGACATCCCAGGTGGATAATTTTGCCCAGAGCTGTTATGCTAAATTTGGATTTATGCCGTCTGAGCACGTGCGGTGTGCCTCTATTCCCAGGATGCATCAGTACTGTTTGGACAATTGTATTGAGGAATATTTTTCCTTCGCTTCTAGCAGTTTCTGCTCAATAGGTTTTTAAAAAAAATATTTTGAAGAAAAGCCAGAGGACAAATTTTAAAAGCTTTACTAAGGTAAAATTCACATTGAGTATTTATTTTAAAGGGACTATATGTGTCTGTGTATCTGTGCGTGCCTTCATTTTTGTTAGTTTACTTTTCAAAACATCAGTTGAATTTTTGAAACCAGATAATTACCTAACCTGTGTTTTATTGAGTTAGTAAAAGTCAATACTAATGTTTGCACCCCTGAGACAGAAAGAAAGATAAATAAAGAGAGAAAAAGAGGCAGTTGTTTCTTTCCCCATTCTAATTTGATTTCTTCTTTAAAACGTTGAATTTTGACAGCAAACAAAGCCTCTTTGAGAGAAACAGATAGGAAGGTAGGATAGGAAATAGGGGGGAGGAGGAAAGCTGGCTGAGGGTGAGGGAGCTCTTTCCCTGTCATACCATGCCATACCATGTCAAGCCATACTAAGCCAAATCATGCCACACCAAGCCCATCAGTCAACACCTCTCACCCAGTAACAAGGGAAAAAAAGAAAAGATAGTGTGGTAAAAAGAGTTAAGGAGAGAGAAACAGAAGAGGAGAAAGGGAGAGAGAGAAAAGCCGACAGAGAGAAACAGCAACACAAATACATCAGAGACGGGTAAGAGAGTGACCTAATTCTCTGGTGAGGCTGTGGGAGATCGACTTGTATATTTTAAAAATCTTACGTCTGTGGGTAATTCCGGTCAACTTTTTCCATTATAAATCCCACATTTATAGTGGAAAATGCCTATATGAATGAGTCATGCTGTAATTACACCCTCCCCACAGTGGAGCCCCTGCAGCGCCACCACTGACATGAGGGAGTAATTACAGCGTGACACGTTTACATAGGCTGTTGCAGTGGATGTAGGAATTGTAATAGAAATATAGAAATAAAAAATGGGGACTGAGTTCTGTCTGTGCGCCCTGGTTCAATCACACCCCCACCACCTAATCCCGCCTGACCTGAAGACTACACTGGGTTTTGATTCCCGATGTTCAATGACACGGGAGATCAACCAAACGTTCTCTAAGTGCAGTCTAGGGCCTTGTTGTGTGTAGGGCCACTTAGAGTTTGGCGATCCCTGTGAAATTTAAACCCCCGTTCCCATTAATTTGGTCAATCAAGGGGGCATGACCTTAAAATTAGAGCTAGGCCGTTCAGGGAGTGATGTCAGGAAGCACTTCTTCACACAAAAGGCAGTGGAAATCTGGAACTCTCTCCCCCAAATAGTTGTTGAGGCTGGGGGGGTCAATTGAAAATTTCAAAGCTGAGATTGATAATACCCTCACCTAACAAAAATCTTAAGAGATATGGAGCAAAGGCGGGTAAATGGAGTCAAGGTGCAGATTAGTCAGGATCTAATCGGATGGTGGAACAGGCTCGAGAGGCTGAATGGCCTCCTCCTGTTCCTATATTCTTCCTATGTTCCTATGGTCTCAAAGTTCTTGACTATCAGATCACGGTGTTGTGATTTGGGATTTATCCACCCCATGAGTTGGCAGCACTGAGAACGGCCCCTTTCCGAACTCCCAGTCCCACCAAATCCAACCAGGGCAGCCCGTCGAGTCAGATATACAGACGCAAGGAGGACTGTGTTGCCTGGGCCTTTGACGGGCTGAGAGGGTACATGTGGCATGAGACTGTCTTGCGGGAGCTACAGGCCTTAAACTTGGCCCAGCAAGGACCAGTTAATGAGTCCTAAGGAACAGGCTGGCAAGTCTCATTACTCAGGACTAAAACTCATTTTATGTTTGTCTTGTTTCACCGTCTCAGCTGTTTTAAGGTTCCTCAGCCCTTAAAAATAAACACAACCAGTGAATATTGAAATGATCTCTCCCTAACGGGTAGGGACTCTCAACTCCTAACAGTTCCTCGCTACCTGTAGAGACCAAAGACCTGGAACATGGTCTGGAATAAGGAGCCTGCCAGTGCAGCCTGCACACCACGGGTTCCTGCAAGAGATTCCTTACTCCTGGCCACTGAGCCCTTACATCAGTCTGCGGCCGTCTTTCCTCTATCTCCGGAGGTCAGCCTGGGCCAGTGTCACATCCAAATCATGCAATGGATGGATATTTGACACTGGCAGAGTCTTTTTAACGCGTAGCCTTTAACAAGAGCTTCACCTGCCCTGGGGATGTTTGATGGGACAGTGTAGAGGGAGCTTTACTCTGTATCTAACCCTGTGCTGTATCTGCCCTGGGGATGTTTGATGGGACAGTGTAGAGGGAGCTTTACTCTGTATCTAACCCTGTATCTGCCCTGGGGATGTTTGATGGGACAGTGTAGAGGGAGCTTTACTCTGTATCTAACCCTGTATCTGCCCTGGGAGTGTTTGATGGGACAGTGTAGAGGGAGCTTTACTCTGTATCTAACCCTGTATCTGCCCTGGGAGTGTTTGATGGGACAGTGTAGAGGGAGCTTTACTCTGTATCTAACCCTGTATCTGCCCTGGGAGTGTTTGATGGGACAGTGTAGAGGGAGCTTTACTCTGTATCTAACCCGTGCTGTACCTGCCCTGGGAGTGTTTGATGGGACAGTGTAGAGGGAGCTTTACTCTGTATCTCACCCTGTACCTGCCCTGGGAGTGTTTGATGGGACAGTGTAGAGGGAGCTTTACTCTGTATCTAACCCGTGCTGTACCTGCCCTGGGAGTGTTTGATGGGACAGTGTAGAGGGAGCTTTACTCTGTATCTAACCCTGTACCTGCCCTGGGAGTGTTTGATGGGACAGTGTAGAGGGAGCTTTACTCTGTATCTAACCCGTGCTGTACCTGCCCTGGGAGTGTTTGATGGGACAGTGTAGAGGGAGCTTTACTCTGTATCTAACCCGTGCTGTACCTGCCCTGGGAGTGTTTGACGGGACAGTGTAGAGGGAGCTTTACTCTGTATCTAACCCGTGCTGTACCTGCCCTGGGAGTGTTTGATGGAGACACTGGAACGTGCTCCCTTTTGCAACAGTGCCAATGTTAACCTTGATCGGCAAAGTACTTTTGTCAGTGAGATTTTTTATGAATGGATATAGAATTGTGAGCCGGGGAGGGGGCCCGTGTGCCACATTTCTCGGTATGTGCTCTCTGTAAATACCTGCAGTATCCCGGCCCATTGGTGTGTGCCTGGTAAACTGTCACGATTGAATGTAAATCATTTCTTACCTTCTTGAGTCAAACTTATCGTGACCTCCATCTGAGATACCTCTCCGCGGCGAGCCGGGCCCGTTTCGCCTTCACCCTCGTTGGTCGGAACCCTCCAGTCGCTCCTCCCGGCAGTTGCGGAGAGAGGTGCCAAAATGGCCGCGGCAGCACCGTCACCGGAGCTCGGCTCCTTCGCCGTCTCCTCGCCGCGCTCCGGAGACCCTAGGGCTGAACGGAGACCTAGTGCCGCGGCGGGTACCTCCCCCGCTGCCTGCGTGGGCCCCCTGCACGTCGACCGACGGTCCCCTTGGTCTGAGGGGGCCTCGCTCGCCTCCCCTGGGGGAGCTGTGGCTCTCCGTGCCTGCTCGTCAGGCGTCCGGTCTGTCGGGAATCTCGGGCGGTATTCCGAGCCCTGAGGCTTCACGGGCCCAGTGCTTTCTGGGCTCTTGACAAATTGTTGCCGGTCTAGCCGTGACCTTTGCAGCAATGGGGCCGATCGGTTATCATCAGAATTAGCAGCCAATGTGTGCTTAGACCTGGTTATTGATCGCTCCTGTTCAGCCAATGTGTGCTTAGACCCGGTTATTGATCTCTCCTGTTCAGCCAATGATTGCTCAGTCCCGGTTATTGATCGCTCCTGTTCAGCCAATGATTGCTCAGTCCCAGTTATTGATCTCTCCTGTTCAGCCAATGATTGCTCAGTCCCAGTTAGTGATCTCCCCTGTTGAGCCAATGGATGCTCAGTCCCGGTTATTGATCGATCTTGTTCAGCCAATGATTGCTCAGTCCCTGTTATTGATCGATCTTGTTCAGCCAATGATTGCTCAGTCCCGGATACTGATCGATCCTGTCCAGCCAATGATTGCTCAGTCCCGATTATTGATCTCTCCTGTTTAACCAATGGCTGCTCAGTCCCAGTTATTGATCTCTCCTGTTCAGCCAATGATTGCTCAGTCCCGGTTATTGATCTCTCCTGTTCAGCCAATGATTGCTCAGTCCCGGTTATTGATCGCTCCTGTTCAGCCAATGATTGCTCAGTCCCGGTTATTGATCTCTCCTGTTCAGCCAATGATTGCTCAGTCCTGGTTATTGATCGCTCCTGTTCAGCCAATGATTGCTCAGTCCCGGTTATTGATCTCTCCTGTTCAGCCAATGATTGCTCAGTCCCTGTTATTGATCTCTCCTGTTCAGCCAACGACTGCTCAGTCCCGGTTATTGATCGCTCCTGTTCAGCCAATGATTGCTCAGTCCCGGTTATTGATCGCTCCTGTTCAGCCAATGATTGCTCAGTCCCAGTTATTGATCTCTCCTGTTCAGCCAATGATTGCTCAGTCCCAGTTATTGATCTCCCCTGTTCAGCCAGTGATTGCTCAGTCCCGGTTATTGATCTCTCTTGGTCAGCCAATGATTGCTCAGTCCGAGTTAGTGATCTCTCCTGTTGAGCCAATGGATGCTCAGTCCCAGTTATTGATCTCTCCTGTTCAGCCAATGATTGCTCAGTCCCAGTTATTGATCGCTCCTGTTCAGCCAATGATTGCTCAGTCCCAGTTATTGATCTCTCCTGTTCAGCCAGTGATTGCTCAGTCCCGGTTATTGATCTCTCCTGTTCAGCCAATGATTGCTCAGTCCCAGTTAGTGATCTCCCCTGTTGAGCCAATGGATGCTCAGTCCCGGTTATTGATCGATCTTGTTCAGCCAATGATTGCTCAGTCCCTGTTATTGATCGATCTTGTTCAGCCAATGATTGCTCAGTCCCGGATACTGATCGATCCTGTCCAGCCAATGATTGCTCAGTCCCGATTATTGATCTCTCCTGTTTAACCAATGGCTGCTCAGTCCCAGTTATTGATCTCTCCTGTTCAGCCAATGATTGCTCAGTCCCGGTTATTGATTGCTCCTGTTCAGCCAATGATTGCTCAGTCCTGGTTATTGATCCTTCCTGTTCAGCCAATGATTGCTCAGTCCTGGTTATTGATCCTTCCTGTTCAGCCAATGATTGCTCAGTCCCTGTTATTGATCTCTCCTGTCCAGCCAATGATTGCAAAGTCCCGGTTATTGATCTCTCCTGTTTAACCAATGGCTGCTCGGTCTTCAATCTAGATCCGGCCTCGTCAGCCAATGACCCTTCGGTGGGAGGTCGGGATCTCTCCCGTTCATCCAATGACCGCAGAGGCGCGCTGTGAGTGGCGGATCCCTTGACCAATGGTTGCCGGGGCCTCGTTAGCGGCGCCCCCTCTTCGGCCAGCCATTGGCCGGCCGATGCGGCCCCCTCAGCCAATGGCGGATGACCTGTAGCCTCGTTACCACCCGGGCCGGCCAATGGCTGCTTCCCGGGGCCCACGTGCTCCGGGCCAGCGGGGAGACCGGTCGTGCCGCCGGCCGGCTTGGCCAACGGGCCCGGGCGGGAGTCTCCCTCTCCCTCTCCCGCTCCGGCAACCGCCGCGCCTCGGGGACGAGCGTCCGAGAGCGACGGCGTCGAAGCAGCCGCTGGGTGGCGACCGGGGCACGAGCGGCAACCGCCCCAACCGCCGCCGCCGCCGCCACCACCTGACCGTCCCGCCGCCAGCTGATTGGAGGAGCGGCGAGGCGAGCACGTGACCTCCTCCTCCTCCTCCTGCTCCTGCTCCCTCCTGTGAACGTCACCGGTCACCCCGGACAACGGGCTTGCCGACGACGAGGCGTCGTCGTGGTGGCGGTCGCGCGCTGCGGTCACCCCGGGCGACGGGCTCGACGCGGAGGAGGCGTGGCCACTCGTCCATTCGGCTTCCTTCACCTCGGCGTGGTGGCGGTGGTCGCGGGCTGCGGTCACCCCGGGCAACGGGCTTGACGCGGAGGAGGCGTGGCCACTCGTCCATTCAGCTTCTTTCACCTGTGGTGAGGAGGCGGAGTCGTCGTCGTCGTCGTCGCGCGCGCTGGTGGCACGTGGTCGACGGGCGTCCGTTGGTCTCGCGGCGTTCGAATTGCGCGGGCTTTCCATCGCGCCGGCGGAACTTTCCAGAACCAGCCCACACCCGCCGTCGTCGTCGTCGTCGCCGCCAACGTTTGAAGACTCTTTCCCGGCCCTGGCTTCTCCGGCACCGGATTTTTCGGGAATCCCCGGCCTCCCGGCGGCCGCGGGCTTTCGACGGTGGAGCCACGCCCGGCGCCGCGCAGGCGCGCCTCTCCGGCGCCGGCGGTATTGGTGGTAGCGGCCGCCACCTGCCGGCAGCGTCTTGGCGGGCCCGCTGCCGGCGCGCAGGCGCCCTGGCCCGGAGACGACGGGGACCGGCGGCGCGGAAACCTCCAGCAGCTCCACGTACTCTCCCTCGACCTCCTCCCGGTAAGTGGAAGCCTCGCCGTCGAGGCCGTCGGCCGCGTCCTGACCGTTGCCGGCGCCGCGCTTGAGCCGGGGGCTGGCGCAGAAGCGGCCGGGCGCGGGTGCCGGCTCCCCGCAGCCGTCGTCGTCGTCGGTTGCGGCGGCGGACACGACGGCGGCCGCCCCGTCCCCCGAGGCCCGCCGCCGCCGCTGCTGCTGCCTCCCGGTGGGCTCGGCCACGAAGAGCGGGAAGACCACCCGCGGCCAGGGCGTCCGGCTCAGGCGGCTGCCGGCCGACGCCACCAGGCAGGTGTCGAGGCGCCGCCGCCGGCCGCCGCGGCCCCGGTTGACGCCGTCCAGCCACTCGACGCTGAAGAGGTGCGGGTAGGAGGCCTCGGGCACCGCCACCTCCTGGGCGCCGCAGCCGTCCCGCCCCAGGCACTTGAGCACCAGCCTGGCGCCCTGCTCGCCGCCCGGCACCACCTGCAGGTAGAAGTCTCCCGGCTGCAGGGCCCGCCAGTCCAGGGCCGAGAGCTGCACCACCACCTTCTCGTGGAGGCACAGCGGCCATCCCTCGTGGACGAAGAGGCAGCCGTCGTACTGCGCCTGGTGGGGGGGAGAACAAGAGTGACTTAGGGGTACAATTATAATATAATATCGTCGACAACCGTCTAATATCGTCGACGCCCGTGCGACATATCTCCCCAACGACCGGGGTGTGACATCTCCCCAACGACCGGGGGTGTGACATCTCCCCAACGACCGGGGTGTGACATCTCCCCAACGACCGGGGTGTGACATCTCCCCAACGACCGGGGTGTGACATCTCCCCAACGACCGGGGTGTGACATCTCCCCAACGACCGGGGTGTGACATCTCCCCAACGACCGGGGGCGTGACATCTCCCCAACGACCGGGGTGTGACATCTCCCCAACGACCGGGGTGTGACATCTCCCCAACGACCGGGGGCGTGACATCTCCCCAACGACCGGGGTGTGACATCTCCCCAACGACCGGGGTGTGACATCTCCCCAACGACCGGGGTGTGACATATCTCCCCGACGACGGGGGCGTGACATCTCCCCAACGACGGGGGTGTGACATCTCCCCAACGACCGGGGTGTGACATCTCCCCAACGACCGGGGGCGTGACATCTCCCCAACGACCGGGGGCGTGACATCTCCCCAACGACCGGGGTGTGACATCTCCCCAACGACCGGGGGCGTGACATCTCCCCAACGACCGGGGTGTGACATCTCCCCAACGACCGGGGCGTGACATCTCCCCAACGACCGGGGCGTGACATCTCCCCAACGACCGGGGCGTGACATCTCCCCAACGACCGGGGCGTGACATCTCCCCAACGACCGGGGTGTGACATCTCCCCAACGACCGGGGTGTGACATCTCCCCAACGACCGGGGTGTGACATCTCCCCAACGACCGGGGGCGTGACATCTCCCCAACGACCGGGGGCGTGACATCTCCCCAACGACCGGGGCGTGACATCTCCCCAACGACCGGGGGCGTGACATCTCCCAACGACCGGGGTGTGACATCTCCCCAACGACCGGGGTGTGACATCTCCCCAACGACCGGGGTGTGACATCTCCCCAACGACCGGGGTGTGACATATCTCCCCAACGACCGGGGTGTGACATCTCCCCAACGACCGGGGGTGTGACATCTCCCCAACGGCAACCGGGGTGTGACATCTCTCCAACGACCGGGGTGTGACATCTCCCCAACGACCGGGGTGTGACATCTCCCCAACGACCGGGGTGTGACATCTCCCCAACGACCGGGGTGTGACATATCTCCCCAACGACCGGGGTGTGACATCTCCCCAACGACCGGGGGTGTGACATCTCCCCAACGGCAACCGGGGTGTGACATCTCTCCAACGACCGGGGGCGTGACATCTCTCCAACGACCGGGGGCGTGACATCTCCCCAACGACCGGGGCGTGACATCTCCCCAACGACCGGGGCGTGACATCTCCCCAACGACCGGGGCGTGACATCTCCCCAACGACCGGGGCGTGACATCTCCCCAACGACCGGGGCGTGACATCTCCCCAACGACCGGGGCGTGACATCTCCCCAACGACCGGGGCGTGACATCTCCCCAACGACCGGGGCGTGACATCTCCCCAACGACCGGGGCGTGACATCTCCCCAACGACCGGGGCGTGACATCTCCCCAACGGCAACCGGGGTGTGACATCTCCCCAAAGACCGGGGTGTGACATCTCCCCAACGACCAGGGTGTGACATCTCCCCAACGGCAACCGGGGTGTGACATCTCCCCAAAGACCGGGGTGTGACATCTCCCCAACGACCGGGGTGTGACATCTCCCCAACGACCGGGGTGTGACATCTCCCCAACGACCGGGGTGTGACATCTCCCCAACGACCAGGGTGTGACATCTCCCCAACGGCAACCGGGGTGTGACATCTCCCCAAAGACCGGGGTGTGACATCTCCCCAACGACCGGGGTGTGACATCTCCCCAACGACCGGGGTGTGACATCTCCCCAACGACCGGGGTGTGACATCTCCCCAACGACCGGGGTGTGACATCTCCCCAACGACCGGGGTGTGACATCTCCCCAACGACCGGGGTGTGACATCTCCCCAACGACCGGGGTGTGACATCTCCCCAACGACCGGGGTGTGACATATCTCCCCAACGACCGGGGTGTGACATCTCCCCAACGACCGGGGGCGTGACATCTCCCCAACGACCGGGGTGTGACATCTCCCCAACGACCGGGGTGTGACATCTCCCCAACGACCGGGGTGTGACATCTCCCCCAACGACCGGGGGCGTGACATCTCCCCAACGGCGACGGGGGCGTGACATCTCTCCCCAACGGCGACGGGGGCGTGACATCTCTCCCCAACGGCGACGGGGGCGTGACATCTCTCCCCGACGGGGGCGTGACATCTCTCCCCAACGGCGACGGGGGCGTGACATCTCCCCCCCCCCCCCCCCCCCCAACAGCATCCACAGTATATCCCCATTCCCCTACCCTTTCCCCATTCGGCCCATCGCACCTGTGCCCTCTCTCTGAAAGAGCTCTCTTAGTCCCTTTCCCCAGTGAGCCACATCTAGCTCCGCTCGGTACTCACGCAGGCCCGCTGCTGGACGGTTTGCAGGATGTGCTTGGCGGGGATGAGGAAGTCAATGACATAGCGCAGGGCGTCATGGCGGAAGGTCTTCTCCAACACGTCGAACACCTGGCTGAGGAGGGTGGCGGCCGTGTCCTCGAAGGGAGGGTAGAGGGCGGAGAGCGATCTCTGGATGCAGCTGTCCACTGCTTCAGACTCCTGCAGAGACGGTGGCAAAACATCAGAGAGGCGTTGGGACGCTTCCATGAACAAAAACATAACTGCGCCATCGGCCATTGTAACAGACAGGTGGGGGAAATTCTGCCAGCCAGCTCGTCCAGGACGGAGCCTTGCGCCACGGCAGCGACTGTCGGGAAATCGGCGGAGGCCCCTGCGGGTCTGCCACATTTTCCTGAAATGAGTCGCGGAGGCTGCTCTCGCCCTCTCCCTCTACGACCACCCCAACGCCCCCCCCCCCCCCCCCCCCCCCCCGCTGTCCTATCTCCCTCCAGGAACATATCTCTTGAACCCATTGTTACTGTCTGCTTTAGTGTTCTTCACATAAAACTTATCCCACTATCCCACTGGATAAAAAAATTCCGCCCCCAAGCTTTCTAGTTTGTTCCTAAATCCCTCATTTTTAACCCGGGATTTGAACCCGTCACTGCTGTAAGTAACGCGGGCAGGTGGGGGGGTAAACTATGTGAGGTCTTGAGCTCCGGACACATGCGGAACCAGGGCCTTTTGGAAAACAGCACCTGTGATTTCATGTCCACTACCTTAGCCTTGGCACTATTGATTCTAATTTACCTGGTTGGTTCTGTCAACTCCCTTCAAAGTCTTATAACTTCAATCAAGTCACACAGACTGCAATGGACAAGGAGTGAGTCATGCAGACTGTAATGGACAAGGAGTGAGTCATGCAGACTGTAATGGACAAGGAGTGAGTCATGCAGACTGTAATGGACAAGGAGTGAGTCATGCAGACTGTAATGGACAAGGAGTGAGTCCTGCAGAGTGCAGTCAAGAGGGAGTGAGTCCTACAGAGTGCAGTCAAGAGGGAGTGAGTCCTGCAGAGTGCAGTCAAGAGGGAGTGAAGCCTGCAGAGTGTAATGGACAGGGAGTGAATCATAGAGAGTAATGTACAGGGAGGGAGTGCTGCAGAGTGCAGTGGAGAGGGAGGGAGGGAGTGCTGCAGAGTGCAGTGGAGAGGGAGGGAGGGAGTGCTGCAGAGTGCAGTGGAGAGGGAGGGAGGGAGTGCTGTGGAGAGGGAGGGAGTGCTGCGGAGTGGAGAGGGAGGGAGTGCTGCGGAGTGGAGAGGGAGGGAGGGAGTGCTGCAGACTGGAGTGGAGAGGGAGGGAGGGAGTGCTGTGGAGTGGAGAGGGAGGGAGTGCTGCGGAGTAGGGAGGGAGGGAGTGCTGCAGAGTGGAGTGGAGAGGGAGGGAGTGCTGCGGAGGAGGGAGGGAGTGCTGCGGAGGAGGGAGGGAGTGCTGCGGAGTGGAGAGGGAGTGCTGTGGAGTGGAGAGAGAGGGAGGGCTGTGGAGTGGAGAGGGAGGGAGGGCTGCAGAGTGAGAGGGAGGGAGTGCTGCAGAGTGGAGTGGAGAGGGAGGGAGGGAGTGCTGCAGAGTGGAGTGGAGAGGGAGGGAGTGCTGCGGAGTGGAGAGGGAGGGAGGGAGTGCTGCAGAGTGGAGTGGAGAGGGAGGGAGTGCTGCAGAGTGGAGTGGAGAGGGAGGGAGTGCTGCAGAGTGGAAAGGGAGGGAGGGAGTGCTGCAGAGTGGAGTGGAGAGGGAGGGAGGGAGGAGAGTGCTGCAGAGTGGAGTGGAGAGGGAGGGAGTGCTGCAGAGTGGAGAGGGAGGGAGGGAGTGCTGCAGAGTGGAGTGGAGAGGGAGGGAGTGCTGCAGAGTGGAGTGGAGAGGGAGGGAGTGCTGCAGAGTGGAGTGGAGAGGGAGGAGGGAGTGCTGTGGAGTGGAGAGGGAGGGAGTGCAGCGGAGTGGAGATGGAAGGGAGGGAGTGCTGCAGAGTGGAGTGGAGAGGGAGGGAGGGCTGCAGAGTGGAGTGGAGAGGGAGGAGGGAGTGCTGCAGAGTGGAGTGGAGAGGGAGGGAGGGAGTGCTGCAGAGCGGAGTGGAGAGGGAGGAGGGAGTGCTGCGGAGTGGAGAGGGAGGGAGTGCTGCAGAGTGAGTGGAGAGGGAGGAGTGCTGCAGAGTGGAAAGGGAGGGAGGGAGTTCTGCAGAGTGGAGTGGAGAGGGAGGGAGGGAGGGAGTGCTGCAGAGTGGAGAGGAGGGAGTGCTGCAGAGTGGAGAGGGAGGGAGGGAGTGCTGTGGAGTGGAGAGGGAGGGAGTGCTGCAGAGTGGAGTGGAGAAGAGGGAGGGAGGGAGTGCTGTGGAGTGGAGAGGGAGGGAGTGCAGCGGAGTGGAGATGGAAGGGAGGGAGTGCTGCAGGTGGAGTGGAGAGGGAGGAGGGAGTGCTGTGGAGTGGAGAGGGAGGGAGGGAGTGCTGTGGAGGAGGGAGGGAGGGAAGCGCTGCAGAGTGGAGAAGGAGTGCAGTGGAGTGGAGAGGGAGGGAGGGAGTGCAGTGGAGAGGGAGGGAGGGAGGGAGGGAGTGCTGCAGAGTGCAGTGGAGAGGGAGGGAGGGAGTGCTGCAGTGGGGAGGGAGTGCAGCGGAGAGGGAGGGATGGGACGGGATTGGGCCCGTTGGGATTGTGTAGAGTGGGAGTGAATGGGAAGGGGTTTGGGCCCGTTGGGATTGTGTACAGTGGGACGAGATTGGGCCTGTTGGGATTGTGTAGAGTGGGAGTGAATGGGAAGGGATCAGGCCTGTTGGGATTGTGTACAGTGGGAGTGAATGGGAAGGGATCGGGCCTGTTGGGATTGTGTACAGTGGGAGTGAATGGGAAGGTGATTGGGCCTGTTGGGATTTCTAGATTCCATACACCTCTGCTTTTAAAGTTTGTCTGCGTTCAGCAGAGCGGTCCTGTGATTTTGGACGAGCTCAGAAGCCCCCTTGGTGGGCCCCCCTGTTTTAGAAGCAGGAATTCCTGGCCTGCAAGAGAGTGCTTGGTGCCCCTTTGATTGGGAGTGTGCCAGGGAGTGTGTTGACCATTCTGTACAAAGGGAACGATGGACAAGGGGGACTCGGGTGCCCAATAAGACTGACAGAGAGAGAGAGAGATCGGCCTCAGCCATGGTGGCGGGTGAACAACCAGTCGCCCATTAACCTCCGCCAGTGCCAGACACAAGAAAGACAACAACATGTTTATATAGCGTCTTTTTTAACGTAGTAAAACGTCACAAGGTGCTTCATAGGAGCGTTATGAGCCACATGAGATATTAGGACACGTGACGTTCAGCTTGATCAAAGAGGTAGATTTTAAGGAGCGTCTTAAAAGAGGTGGAGAGGCTGAGGGAGGGAATTCCAGAGCTTAGACTGAAGGCACAACGCCAATAGAGAGAAGGAAATCGAGGATGGACAAGAGGCCAGAGTTGGAGGAACGCAGAGATCTTGGAGGGCTGGAGGAGGTCACAGATAGAGGGAGGGGCGAGGCCATGGAGGGATTTAAACAAGAGAAATTTAAATTTGAGGCATTGCTGGACTGGCCTGCGGTTTCTCCCTTCTCCAGACTACCCCATCTACCCACCGCTAGGGGGAGAGGCTGCTTGGCCGCCTTCCTGTACCTCACTCCAGCTGGGCCCACTCTTCACGTGTGAGCAGCAGATGGAGTGAGTGCCGGGAGGATATTCAACCAAGTGGGGCATGCAGACTTTCCAGGAGGTGTCGGCAGATAGAGATCAAGAATGGCTAATTTCTACCTCGGCCCAGGGGAACTGAGGCCAATTGTAGCTGCCCGCATCCTGGCTGGGCTCAGCTAACTCAGCACATACTGGGGGGGGGGGGAATGGAACCCGGGCCCTTCCTGCTCTGTGGGCCTCAGTACCAATTGTAGCCCCTCCCCTCCCACTGCCCACCTCCAGCTGGGATCAGACTCGGGAATGGAACATGGGACCGTCCTATCTCATGGGGCCCAGAACCAATTGTAGCACCCCCACCCAATGTTGGGATTGATGCAGGGCTATGGGGAGTGAGGGGGACAATGAGATTAGTTTGGAATTGATACAGGACTATGGGGAAAGAGTGGGGCAGTAGGATTAGTTTGGGATTGATACAGGACTATGGGGAAAGAGTGGGGCAGTGGGATTAGTTTGGGATTGATACAGGGCTATGGGGAAAGAGTGGGGCAGTGGGATTAGTTTGGGATTGATACAGGGCTATGGGGAGAAAGCGGGGCAGTGGGATTAGTTTGGGATTGATACAGGGCTATGGGGAGAGAGTGGGGCAGTGGGATTAGTTTGGGATTGATACAGGGCTATGGGGAGAGAGTGGGGCAGTGGGATTAGTTTGGGATTGATACAGGACTATGGGGAGAGAGTGTGGCAGTGCGATTAGTTTGGGATTGATACAGGGCTGTGGGGCAGTGGGATTATCATACTATAGGTACAGCACAGGAGGAGGCCATTCGGCCCATCGTGCCTGTGCTGGCTCTTTGAAAGTGCTATCTAATTGATCCCATTCCCCTGCTCTTTCCCCACAGCCCTGTAAATATTTTCCATTCAAGTATTTATCCAAATTCCCTTTTCAAAGTTACTACTGAATCTGCTTTCACCGCCCTTTCAGGCAGCACATTCCAGATCTTTACAACTCGCTGCGTAAAAAAATGTTTCCTCATGTCGCCTCTGGCTCTTTGCCGATTGCCTTAAATCTGTGTCGTCTGGTTACCAACCCTTCTGCCACTGGAAACAGTTTCTCCTTGTTTACTTTATCAAAACCGTTCATGATTTTGAACACTCCTATCAAATCTCCCTCAACCTTCTGTGCTCTAAGGAGAACAACCCCAGCTTCTCCAGTCTCTCCACATAACTGAAGTCCCTCATCCCTGGTACCATTCTAATAAATCTCTTCTACACCCTCTCCAAGGCCTTGACATCCTTCCCAAAGTCTGGTGCCCAGAATTGAACACAATACTCCAGCTGAGGCCTAACCAGTGTTTTATAAAGGTTTAGCATAACTTCCCTGTTTTTGTACTCTATGCCTCTATTAATAAAGCCCAGGATCCCATAGGCTTTTTTAACACCTTCTCAACTTGTCCTACCACCTTCAAAGATTTGTGTACACACACCCCCAGGTCTCTCTGTTCCTGCACTCCCTTCAAAATTATACCATTTAGTTTATATTGCCTCTCCTCATTCTTCCGACCAAAATGTATCACTTCAAACTTCTCTGTTAAATTTCATCTGCCATGTGTCTGCCCATTTCACAAGTCTGTCTCTGTCCTCCTGAAGTCTGTTACTATCCTCCACATTGTTTACTACATTTGAGTTTTGTGTCATCTGCAAACTTTGAAATTATGTCCTGTATACCCAAGTCCAGGTCATTAATATGTATCAAAAAGGGCAGTGGTCCTAATACTGACCCCTGGGGAACACCACTGTATACTTCCCTCCAGTCTGAAAAATAACCGTTCACCACTACTCTCTGCTTTCTGTCCCTTAGCCAATTTTGTATCCACATTGCCACTGCCTTTTGAAAGTCCATATACACAACATCAACCGCACTCCCCTCATCGACCCTCTCCGTTACTTCATCAAGGAACTCAATCAAGTTAATTCATCATAATTTTCCTTTAACAAATCCGTGCTGACTTTCATTTATTAGCCCAGACTATTCCAAGTGCCAATTAATTTTGTCCCAGATTATTGTCTCTAAAAGTTTCCCCACCACTGTCGTTAGTCTGACTGGCCTGTAATAGTCAGGTTTATCCCAAATTAGTTTGGGATTGTTACAGGGCTATGGCGGGGGGGAGGAGAGAGAGGGGCAGTGGGATTAGTTTGGGATTGATACAGGGCTATGGGGAGAGAGTGGGGCAGTGGGATTAGATTGGGGATTGATACGGGGCTATGGGGAGAGAGTGGGACAGTGGGTTAGATTGGGATTGATACAGGACTATGAGGAGAGAGTGGGGCAGTGGGATTAGTTTGGGTGATACAGGGCTATGGGGAGAGAGCGGGGTCGTGGGATTAGTTTGGGATTGATACAGGGCTATGGGGAGAGAGTGGGGCAGTGGGATTAGTTTGGGATTGATACAGCGATAGGGTGAGAGAGGGGCAGCGGGATTAGTTGGGGTGCTCTCGTATTGAGCCAGCACGGATGTGATGGGCCAGACGGCCTCCATCTGTGCTTGAGCGGATAGGACTTTAGGAATCGGTGCCCGTGGGGTTAAAAGGAAACTGCCACCCTTGGGGGTTATCGAGCCCCCCCCCCACCTCCCCTCCCCTCCCAGCGTTTAGGCGTGACGCAGTTGCTGTTTTCCTTCAGCTGCTGCAGCTGTTGCGAGGCCTGAGCCAAAAATATCAGCCCCCGGGTGGGCCTGAGGCCTGATTTACGATGAGGGAGACGCTGGGAATGTTCCGAGTCGGACGTTCGGGGTTAGTGGGCTGGGGTGGGGAGACCGTGGGCAGGGGGATGGCGACTGCTCTGTTGCAGGGTGAAAGTCCACAACAGTGACTTCTCGGTTAGGGAGCGTCCATATAAATCAGTCTCCTTTTATTTAACAACAGGGAGTGGGTTAACCCCGGTTATGGGCTGGAGTTCAGGGGGTGGGTGGCGTACAGGGTTGGTAAGAGTAGGGAAGGGGAATCTGTAAAGAAAGTCAGACTTGCATTTCTACAGCGCCTTTCACAACCTCAGGATGTCCCAAAGTGCTTTACAGTCAATGAAGTACTTTCTTGAAATGTGGTCACTTGTAACGTAGGAAACGCGGCAGCCAATTTGCGCACAGCAAGATCCCACAAACAGCAATGAGATAATTGACCTGATCTTCTGTCTTAGCGATGTTGATCGAGGGATAAATATTGGGACAGGACACCAAACTCCCCTGATCGTATTCCAATAGTGGCCGTGGGATCTTTTACATCCTCCTGAGAGAGCACATGGGGGGGCCCTCGGTTTAACATCTCATCCGAAGGACGGCACCTCCGACAGTGCAGCACTCCCTCAGTACTGCGCTGGGAGTGTCGGCCCTGGATTATGGGGCTCAAGTCTCTGGAGTGGGGCTGGAACCCACGATCTTCTGGCTCCGAGCCATGGCTGACATGCAAGAGGTGGGGTGGGTGGGTGGGGCCGAGATAACGCCAAGCTTTGAAAGCTTACAGCAGGGCCGTGAGGGAAAGTGGAAGAGACTGGGTATGTGCAAGTTGAGAGGTGCTAGGCCCCCAATTTTGGTTGTCGCTTGGCTCTCGTGCCGTCCAGGTTTTTGCTGACGTGTACTGATTCTGACAATTGGAAATGGGCACTTGGATGCGTCGCTGACATTTGCCTGTGGAATGGCAAGTGAGAGGCTTTCATGGCCTATATTATTATTACTCTCTTGTCCCTCAACTCCAAATCACCCCCCCCCCCCCCCATCCCTGTCCTACTCCCTCTTCCTCCTCGCTGCAAGTATATCGAGACTCCTCGCAGCTTCTCCCACTCTGACTAATCCTTTCCCAGGAACTTCAGCACTCTCTCTCGTACTGCTGCCAGTGTTTTCTCGTGGTTTCTCTCGCTGTGAAGTGAGGGGGAGGGTGGGGGGAAGGCAGGAGACGGCGAGGGAGCTTTCGCCGCATTCTAGAGCAATAGTAAAAGGGCTCTAGAAAGACTGTAGGGTTGTACTGAGGAAAGCTTTAGCGTGGAAGGGGAAGAGGGAGAGATACGCACACGCACACACACGCAGAGATGGATGGACGGAGACACACAGACACGCAGCGACGGATGGGTGGAGACACATGCAGAGAGATGGACACGCGCACACAAAGATAGACACGCAGAGACGGATGGGTGGAGACACATGCAGAGAGATGGACACGCGCACACAAAGATAGACACGCAGAGACGGATGGGCGGAGACACATGCAGAGAGATGGACACGCACACACAAAGATAGAAACACGCAGAGACGGATGGGCGGAGACACATGCAGAGAGATGGACACGCACACACAAAGATAGACACGCAGACGGATGGGTGGAGACACATGCAGAGAGATGGACACGCACACACAAAGATAGACACGCAGAGACGGATGGACGGAGACACACAAAGATAGACACGCAGAGAGACTGATGGACGGGGACACGCAGAGAGACAGACATAAAGGATAGACATAAAGGATAGACATGCAGAGAGACGGTCACACACAAGGATAGACACGCAGAGACGGATGGACAGACACACACACACACACACACACACGATAGACACACAGAGACACGGACACACACACACGATAGACACGCAGAGACATGGACACACACACACGATAGACACGCAGAGACACTGACACACACACACACACGATAGACACGCAGAGACACGGACACACACACACACAATAGACATGCAGAGACACGGGGACACACAGGATAGACACGCAGAGACACGGACACATACACGATAGACACGCAGAGACACGGAGACACACACACGATAGACACGCAGAGACACGGAGACACACACACGATAGACACGCAGAGACACGGACACACACACGATAGACATGCAGAGACACGGACACACACACACACGATGGACACACAGAGACACGGACACACACACACATGATAGACATGCAGAGACACGGACACACACACACGCGCAGAGACACGGGGACACACACACACACGATAGACCTGCAGAGACACGGACACACACACACGATAGACACGCAGAGACACGGGGACACACACACACACACGATAGACATGCAGAGACACGGACACACACGATAGACACGCAGAGACACGGACACACACACACACAGGATAGACACGCAGAGACACGGGGACACACACAGGATAGACACGCAGAGACACGGACACACACACAGGATAGACACGCAGAGACACGGACACACACACACAGGATAGACACGCAGAGACACGGACACACACACAGGATAGACACGCAGAGACACGGACACACACACACACAGGATAGACACGCAGAGACACGGACACACACACACACAGGATAGACACGCAGAGACACAAACAAAGAGACGAGAAAAACTGACACACTGGCAAGTAGGCACACAAAGAAAAACATACAGACAGAGAGATACTGAGACACATTTTTATATTTTTATATATCTATATATATATATATATATATATCTATTATACACATAGTCAAGAAAAGACACAGACATAGTCACACAGAGTCAGATGCACATACACAGATGTTAAACAACCGCAGTAAAGTTTATTGATTCTGCACAGGTTTGAGGCTGGAGGGGGAAGCAGTACGAGGAGGGCGGGTGCTCAAATGCACATTCCACTGAAATCAATAAATCACTTAATTCCATCAATCTGACAGGTCACTGTCGTTGGTCTGTGTGAGCGAGCTGCTACCCACCTCCTTCTCCTCTGACTCTGTCCCTTTCCTTCTCTGCCTCTTCCTACCTCTGCCTCTTCCCACCTCTGCCTCTTCCCACCTCTGCCTCTTCCCACCTCTGCCTCTTCCCACCTCTGCCTCTTCCCACCTCTGCCTCTTCCCACCTCTGCCTCTTCCCACCTCTGCCTCTTCCCCCCTCTGCCTCTTCCCCCCTCTGCCTCTTCCCCCCCTCTGCCTCTTCCCCCCCCCTCTGCCTCTTCCCCCCCTCTGCCTCTTCCCCCCCTCTGCCTCTTCCCCCCCTCTGCCTCTTCCCCCCCTCTGCCTCTTCCCCCCCTCTGCCTCTTCCCCCCCTCTGCCTCTTCCCCCCCTCTGCCTCTTCCCCCCCCTCTGCCTCTTCCCCCCCCTCTGCCTCTTCCCCCCCTCTGCCTCTTCCCCCCCTCTGCCTCTTCCCCCCCTCTGCCTCTTCCCCCCCTCTGCCTCTTCCCCCCCTCTGCCTCTTCCCCCCCTCTGCCTCTTCCCCCCCTCTGCCTCTTCCCCCCCTCTGCCTCTTCCCCCCCTCTGCCTCTTCCCCCCCTCTGCCTCTTCCCCCCCTCTGCCTCTTCCCCCCCTCTGCCTCTTCCCCCCCTCTGCCTCTTCCCCCCCTCTGCCTCTTCCCCCCCCTCTGCCTCTTCCCCCCCCTCTGCCTCTTCCCCCCCTCTGCCTCTTCCCCCCCTCTGCCTCTTCCCCCCCTCTGCCTCTTCCCCCCCTCTGCCTCTTCCCCCCCTCTGCCTCTTCCCCCCCTCTGCCTCTTCCCCCCCTCTGCCTCTTCCCCCCCTCTGCCTCTTCCCCCCCTCTGCCTCTTCCTCCCTCTGCCTCTTCCTCCCTCTGCCTCCCCCTTCATCTCTTTCTGTCCGGCTCCCTCTCCCTCTGGCTCTCTGTCCGGCTCCCTCGCCCTCTCCCTCTGGCTCTCTGTCCGGCTCCCTCGCCCTCTCCCTCTGGCTCCCTTCAAGACCTCGTGACAAACCCAGCCCTTTCTGCTGCTCACAATGACACTTGTCACTGACAGGACAATGCACAGTGAGGGGGGGGAGCGCTGTGGCAGATCAGCATTTATTTCAGCAACTAACATGAATCAGCCAGTCACGGGGCAGAGCGGAACTTTCTCAGCACTGGGCTGAACACAGCAACAATCTGCAATACTCCTGCTCAAAAACTGTCTTCTAAGGTGCAGCTTTTGGACTCCCATTGCACTCCGGGGGGGATTTACACCCTCCGCAGCGCGCTCTCCCTCTGGGTGGGTTATACACTCTCCGCAGCGCGCTCTCCCTCCGGGGACAGTTACACCCTCCGCAGCGCACTCTCCCTCCGGGGGCAGTTACACCCTCCGCACCGCGCACTCTCCCTCCGGGGGCAGTTACACCCTCCGCACCGCGCGCTCTCCCTCCA